>NC_057799.1:56562751-56568622 GCF_018294505.1 Triticum aestivum
GAGCTGAGAGGGCCAGTGGGCCGGCTGGCCGCGGTGGGCCGAGGCCCAGGGGAAGGCTAGGGGCACTCCCACCCCTTTTTCTTTTATTTACTTTTGCTGTTTGATTTAATTTTGAATTTTGAAATCGGACGTGATTGAATCATCGCGAGGTTAACAACAGTAATTACGGTGACGTAGCATCATTAACGTGGAATTACTGTAGCATAATTATCCGGGCGTTACACATCACCCGTGACAGCCTTGCCAAGACCTCCCGCCACAATGCACCTCGCCAAGCCCATGGCCGTCGCACACGCCAACACCAGCCTCCACGTTGCTCGCTGGAAATCCAACTGAGAAGTCTGCCATCTAGAGCCTCCCGTGCCCATCCATGGACCCGAGACTGCTCCCGTCTCAAGCCTGGATAGATCCTTCCCCACCCCTGGGTAGCCCACAGGCTCGTGCCCGAACATGAGCAAGAGCAAATAAGGACATAACCGCCCCACCCTGCTTTGATTGAGCAAAGGGCGACCATCCCAACGGTGCACGACCATGGATCGAGGGAAGGGATGGATCTGTGGCCTGCCTGGTTATAGATCCACACCCTTGGAGGCGGTTCAAAAATGGAGTGTGGCCAGGCCAGCCCTACGGCAGCGGTCTGTGCAAACCCGGATAGGGTTTGGAGGAAAGCCCGACTCAGGCTGACGCCATCACAAACGGCAGGAAAGGGGAGCACAATGCCGCAAAGGCATGCACGAGCACCATCCAGGTCAGCCCCCTGAACCCGCATGCCGTCAGACGCCATCCACCACCAAATACCAGATCCACAACGGCCTCCGCCCAACCGACATGACCACGCCAGGTCACGCCTGCGAGTTGACACCACGAACCTCACCCCGAGAGCAGCAGGCCGCCCCACCGCTGCCCAGAGGACCACGAGCAGCGCCGCCACGCCAGCATGAGCACACAAGTTGTCGCCTTTTGCACGCCATGACCTGCATCAGACGTGTCCGAGCCTCGCCAGCGAGGTGCCTCGCACCGCCCGCAACCATCAGATATGAGCCGAACCCAGACCAGGCTATCGCCATGAAGGTGAGGCCGCACTGTGAAGCCGCCCATCGTCGCCAACCCCCGCCATGCATGGCGCCCCTCACCAGCGTCACGCCACTGCTCAATGTCGTGCGTGAGGAGGAAGAGGCCCCCATGCCGCCGACACCGGCGAGGCGGCGAGGAGGGGGCATGGAAGAGAGGAGGTGCGAGGTCCGGAGGGGAAAATGTTTGTACAAGTTTCCTTACACGAATCAAACTACAGTACCGAGTTCGTTGGAAATTTGTATGCGTGAGTATTTCACATGAACCGTGCATGGGTATTTCACTGTTTTTACGTACTACTTTCGTCTGTAAATAGTACTTGTCGAGAAATAAATGTATTTAGATGTATTTTAGTTCTACAAACATTCATTTTTATCCATTTCTTCGATAAGTATTTTCGGACGGAATGATATTTCACATGTTCAATCAGCTCACAAAGGTCCTTTATTGTTACGTAACTTGTCATTACACATACAAGCACAACAGCTCCGTTATTCTGCAGCGTAGATAGCGAGAGACGCATGCATGTTTTTATCCAGGACAGACCACAACTCCACATCGTTTCTTCAGTAGATACGTACGCACGCATGGGTAGGTATGGGTATGTGTATGTCGATCTGCACGCGTACGTGCACGAGCCATGCATGATGCATGCACGGCGCGCGCTGGCTGGCTCAGTAGTACGGCTGGAGCTTCCAGCGTTGGTTGTCGCCCTCGCACCACTTCCAGAGCACGACCTCGGTGCCGTCGCGCACGCCGCCGTGGTACTTGTCGCCGTTGAGGGCGTCGAAGTTGAGGTAGATGTTGTTCACCATGCGCACACACCTGAAGCCGTTGCCCACGTCCCTGCTCTCCGTCCACAGCACCGACTCGTCCAGGTAGTCTGGGTTGTACGGCACCAGACGCACCTGCATGCCCGTCGAACACGCTCAGTAAGTTCTGCCATGGACCCATGGTGATTCTTGAATCTTGATACCAATTTATGGGAAGGCAGATCAGTTAGGGCAGGGAGACTCTACTTACAGGGTGGGACTGGCCGAGGGAGTGCTTGATGGCCTGCCCGGTGGCCTTGTTCACCATGGCGAAGGCGGGGTACCCCTCCTCGTCCTTGATGCTGGTGCTCCACCTCATGTCCTTGATCCAGTGCTGGTAGTCGTCCTTGGGGTTGGCCGGCGCCAGCACCACCTTGCCGTTGCGCACGGACATGGCGTAGTTGGGGTTGGCGCGGCAGTAGATCTTCACCGTCGGCTGCGGCGGCATGGGGCGCCCGCCGCAGTTGCCGTCGATGTTCACCTGCGACATGCCGTACGGCACCGGCGCCGCGTACCCGGGCGTCGCCATCCCGTACCCGCCGTAGGTCTCGCGGTAGTAGTCCATGGCTATATGCTCGATCTGCGCAATGCATGCCGACGGGACGGAGGAATTTATAGGGGCGACGGGACGATCATATTCCATTGGTGTGCTACAATACATGGCGTTGGCCTCACGCTGCCTGTCAGGTGATAAGCGATGTCGATGTGCGGGGTGGTGGTGGTGGTGGGATTCCATGGGATAGATAGATGATGCCATGGGACACTAGCTAGGTGGGGAGATGTGGGCGTGCCGGACCAAGCTAGAGCGTGAGCTGGCTAGCTTTGCGTGATTCCATTTCTTTCTGGTAGTTTTGGGAAGAAGAATCCCTCTCGTACGTCCTCTATTATTGCTGGGGACGAGATAGCTAGGGGAAGCCGAATTTTACGCTGTGCTGTGCTTTGTCGCCGCACCGATACGCCCCTGTTGAGAGTACGTTGTACACTGCATATGTATAGGACTAAGGTCTGTATTTATATCGTTGTATCTCTCTCTCCCCCGTATATTTGTATATCTTAGGAGACAAGTAGAGGCCGGTCCACCCTGTATCTATATATGTGCACCATGCACACAATCAATGATCATCGATTCGTGCAATCCCATTCTTCCTAACTAACATGGTATCAGTTTAGCACGCCGATCCCTTTCCCACCTTCCGCACTAGCCGCCGCCGCGCCCTACAGCAGCCGCCGCCGCCTCCCTTGCGCCGCCGCCGCCGCTGCCCTCCTCCCCAAGTTGTCGCCGCGCCCCCCAAACCCTAACCCTACCCCGCGCCGCCGCCACTCCCCCCTCCCACCCGAGCCGCGCACCCCTCCCCTTGCCGCCGCTCCCATGGCGTCCCCTCAATCCAGCAACTCCAATCCGTTCGCCGGACTCGTACCCGACGCCACCGCCGTCCGTGATCTCGACATCCACACCCGTGTTCCCATCAAGCTTGATCAGTCCACCTCCTCGTACTACGCATGGAAGACCTACTTCAACCTCGTCTTCCGCGAGTACCACCTCCTCGAGCACGTCGACGGGACCGTGGATGGCGATCTCATGGTGGATGATCCGGACTAGGCGGCCATCGAGGCCTCTCTCATCCGGTGGTTCTACCTCACCGTCTCCCCGGACATCTTCCACACGGTCGTCTCGGAGGATGACGACGCGTGCGCCGTATGGACCAAGATCAACAACCTCTTCACCGATAACAAGCTTCAACGTCTTGTGTTCTTGCAGCAGGAATTTTTCGGGTGCCACCAAGATGATTCCTCCATCGATGACTACTGCATGCGTCTCAAGCGCCTCGCCGATGAGCTCCGTGATATCGGCGCCAAGGTGTCGGACGCGCTCATGCTTAGCACCCTCACCGCCGGCCTCAATGAGGACTTCGGCAACGTGGCTTCGAACCTCTCCCTGCTGCCGAACCCGACTTTCCAGTCCGTCACCGCGTACTTACGCTTGGAGGAACAGCGGATGAAGAAGGTCAAAGCCCGCGTCCACCACACCGCCCTCGCCGCCGGGACATCTCGCGGGCAGCCGCAGCCCGCCCCGCCCTAACCGCGTCCGCCGGCGCCACCGGGGTACTACCCTCTCCCGCCCACTCCGCCCGCACCTCCCGCTCCTCAGCAGCAGCAGTAGCAGGGCGGGGGCGGCGGCCGCCGCAACAGGCTTGTGGGGGAGGGGGTGGAGGTCGTTCCCAGCAGCAGCAGCACCAGCCGCCAGGGTACGGGGGGGCCCAGCGCCAACATCAGCCCTCCCCGCCCTGGGCCGTCGGCCCTAACCCGTGGACCGGCGTGGTCCACACGCTTACCACATGCCGGTCCCACGAGCCCCGGGCATCCTTGGGCCGCACCCGGCCGGGCCGCAGGCACACCTCGCCGCTGCACCCTACCAGGCGGGTGGGGGCGGCCACGCCCCTGGTGGCTACGCGCCGGGCTTCGCGCCGGGCGGCTACGCGCCTCCGCCGGCGTCCTACGGCTATGCGCCGCCGCCTGCACCAGCTCCGCCCGGTAGCTACTCGCTCCCTCCGGCTCCATGGGATCCCGCTCTGCTCGCTGCACTTCACTCGGCGCCGTCTCCCTCCAATTACGGAGGTGGCGGTGATTGGTACATGGACACGGGGGCTACCGCCCACATGACGTCGCACCCCGGTAACCTTGCATCTTCCTTCCCAGTCACCACTTCGAACCGCATCACCTTTGGTGATGGTTCCCCCGTACCCATTACTCATGTCGGTCATAGTTTCTTTCCATCTAATTCTATGCCTATTAACATGACTAATGTTCTTGTCTCACCTAACCTAGTTAAAAATCTTGTCTCCGTTCGTCGTCTTGCACGTGACAATCCTCTCACCGTTGAATTTGATGGCCTTGGTTTCTCTGTGAAGGACGCCCGTACGCGGATGGTGCTCCACCGATGTGACAGCCCCGACGACTTATACCCGGTGCACTCCGCCTCCACCGCCACCGCCTCACCAGTCGCTCTCGCCGCCGGTGTCGACCTCTGGCACGCACGCTTGGGTCACCCCAACTCCACCGTCCTTCGCCAGATTCTCAAGAGTTTTTCATTTTCATGTAATAAATTCGACGAGCACACTTGTCATGCTTGCCGTCTCGGCAAGCACGTTCGTCGACCGTTTAGCGAGTCAAACACTATTTCTTCTTTTCCGTTTCAGTTAATCCATAGTGATGTTTGGACATCTCCCGTTGCGAGCAACACCGGTTTCATATATTATCTTGTTTTACTTGATGATTTCTCTCACTTTGCATGGACGTTTCCGCTCCGTCGCAAATCCAATGTTCTCGCCACTCTCACGGCCTTTTACTCCTACGTCACTACCCAGTTCGGGCGCCCTATCCTCGCCCTTCAGACTGACAACGGCAAAGAGTTTGACAATGCTGCCACTCGCCATCTTCTCACCTCTCACGGTACCACTTTTCGTCTCACATGCCCCTACACATCTCAGCAGAACGGCCGCGCCGAGCGGATCCTCCGCACTCTTAATGACTGCGTCCGCACGTTGTTGTTTCACTCCAACGTGCCCCCTCGGTTCTGGACTGACGCTCTCGCCACCGCCACTCTCCTAGTTAACATTAGGCCTTGTCGTCCACGCTGGAACTACACACCCCATCACCTTCTTTTTGGTTCCCCTCCCTCCTACGATGGTCTTCGCATCTTTGGATGTTTGTGTTATCCCAGCACCGCCTCCACCTCACCACACAAACTCGCTCCTCGCTCCGTAGCATGTATCTTCCTAGGCTACCCTCCTAACACCAAAGGTTACCGGTGCTACGACCCCGTCTCCCACCGTGTGTACACCTCTCGACACGTGTACTTTGACGAGCGGGTTTTTCCTTTTCATCAGGTTCCACCCTCTGCAGCAGACTCGGCGCTCCCTGATGGTGTCCCGGATGCGGACTCGGTGATGCCCCCGGCGCGGCCTCCCCTGGCCCCGGCGCGGCTCCT